>NW_022631026.1:19308647-19313256 GCF_010015895.1 Lontra canadensis | reverse complement strand
GGGGGCTGTGCGATTAAGGGGAATACTAGCCAGTGACAGCAACTGTGGCTGAATGGGGAGGAGGAGGGTCGTCGTCTTGGCCTCCCATTGCTTCCCCTCACCCAGGCTGAGGTGCCCCAACGTCCAGAACATTCTTCCAAGGGGCTGCGAGCAGGAGGGAAATGGAGGCTGCCGGAGCTGGCTCTGCCCTTCCCTCCGGTCTCCCTCCGCCACACGCAGCTGAACTGAGCCCCCGGTTTGGAGAGGATGTGCTGCCCCAGGTGGGGCTGCAGGTGCCTGGCAGCCCCCAGCAAGGACAGCTCTAGTCAGGGCCCTCCAGGCCACATCTCCCTTGCTGATCACATCCAGGCCGGGCCTGTCTGGAGAACAGCGACTGGGGAGGAGGTGCAGACGTCTGGGGCTTTCCTAACTGAATCCCGGCAGGGAGTGGAATTTTTTTTTTAGCCATAGCTCAGCGTGGTCCACTCCTGTCCTGCTGAGGTTCCCTCTGACCCCTAAGACTTCCCAGCCTTATTTACTTCTATACCCAGGTTCCTATTTTCTCTTTCCTGCGGTCATGGCCCTGCTCACTGTCATCCCTATTGATCTCCGTTTCTGTTTCAAATGTCAAGGTCATTTTTATTCTGAGCCGGTTGTTAGCCGCCCTGTCTGGGTCCACCGAGGGGACAGTGGACCATCTCTCCCAGCTGGTAAGAGGAGGATCAGAACTTGGGTGTTCTGACTCCTGCTCTAATTAGATGGATCTGGGGGTTGGTGCGGATGTTCTGGACCTAACAGATTACCTAGGTCCCTGTGTTCCAGTGGTCCTTACTTGAACAGGTTAAAAGATGTGGGGAAGAGACATTACGGGATGGTAAGGTCAGATCTGTGGTTTACAGAGGCCTGGATTGGATCGGGCCATGTCATGGTGAATGTCAGGGAATGCTTGGGCTGGGAGGCTGGGAGGCTGGGGCTCTGGAAGTGTCCCCCCCCCCCCGAGGTTCCCCAGAGGACCCTGAGAGGGGCAGGTGAGGGCCTCGGCCTGGTAGGTGGGATCCTCGAACACTCCAGCAAACAGAACCTGTTGGGAAGGGGCTTCTTGAGGGAATGGTCCTGTGTGATTAATTTTAGAGATTCTGAAAGGATAAATACATTTGTGGATAGAGGGAAATCTATTGAGATTTCCCCAAGCCTGTGAAATGTGGTAGTAAGCGTGACTATTCTGATGTGTTAAATGTCCATGGTGTGGTGTTGGGTAGCCCACAAAAGCAGTGTGCCGAGCATAATCTTGTTTTTGTAAAGTCCTTTAAAATAAATACAAATATACACGGACAGAAAAAGTTGTTCTGGGAGGATACACAGCCGACCTGTCAAGAAAGACTTGGCCTTTTTACTTGATATACTTTATGCATTTTTGTAATCTTTGAAAAAATGTCATTGCACATGTGTTCCTTTCTTAATGACAACAACAAAAATAAATAAAACCACACTTTTTAACACTTCTGGATAAGAATGGGAAAAAGATTTGAGTCATGCTAGGACTGGAAGGTCGACTCTTTTTTATAACGGATAAGAAAGGAGCTTGGAGACTGACAGCAAAGGGTAGGGCCACTAGGTCCCTGTCCTTCCTGGGAGGGCTGTGGGGGGGAATAGTGTGGATGCTGGGAGGCCTCTGAGCAAAGGCTGGGGCTAAGTAGGCGAGTGGAAAATAGGCAGCTGGCTGAGTCCCTGTCCGTGCCAGAGCCAGTACGCCGAGTTAGCTTTCTCGGACGGCAACTTGAACTCTCAGTTCACCCAGGATGGGAAACAGATCATTGAGGGTCTTCACAGAAGGCTTCGATCTGGCTGTTCTTGTGGTCTAAATGGTTCCCTGGGAGGTATGACCAGGGCCGGGTCCCAGGGTGGAGCTCGGGCGACCCAGCCCCGGCACAGAAGGAACAGCATGGGGAGCCGCACACAGGGAGGACAGAATGGGGCTTCAGGAGGCCCCCAGAAGGGATGGAAAGGGTTCTGGGGAGCTCCTCTGGCATGTGGGCTCAAGCTGCGCCCAGCTCTGTGATCGGGAGGCCCACGAGTGGGTGGCAGTGACCCAGGGGACAGGGTGGAGAAGTGAGAAAAGGCAGCTACAAATTCCTCTGCCTGTTGCTTGGCAACAGCCCCCACCTTCCCCATCCACAGCCCCTCCCCCAGCACCAGCCCCCACCCATGGGTGCCCTCTTGGAGTTTGTTTTCCCCTCTGAGGCTGCCCCTTTAACATGACACGAGAAAGAGTATGTGTCCTTGTCTGTCTCTGCCCCACCCTGGATTAAGGCAGGAGCATAAATATGGTACCGTGCAAGCAAGCACAGAGCAGGTCCCTCTGCACCGCAGCCCCCCCACCCCGGACCCCGGCCCCCCCGGGGCCCCCAGAGCCCCCGGCCAGCAGGGGACAGAGGTGCTGGGCCAAGAGAAGACTGGCAGGCAGGGCGGATGGCAGACCTTGGTGCGCTTCTCAGCGCTCCTAGCCCACAGTTAGCGTGGGCCCGACGTGTCCTCGTGTCCTCGTGCCGCAGGTCTGGCATCCGGGTGTCAGGGAGGGCCTCGGCCTCTCCCCCTGGGTTGCCCGATTCAAAGGCAACACTGTCTGAAGTACCTGCTGCTGACCCCAGCACACAGTAGGTGGCCGGGAGGTAGGGGTTCCTTTTCTTTAAGTGGGGTCACCAGAGGGCTGCATAAGGGCTTCTGTGGGGACCGGGCAAGACGACCCCCCATGAAGGCCCCATTGCTCCGTCAGCCCCTACAAATATTGTCTGTCATCCTCTCTGTAGGGGCCTCAGGGCCTCGGGAAAGTCAGGATTCAGATGGTTGGTCTGTGAGCCCTCAGGCCCAGGCCACCTGATATCCAGGCCTATCCTCTGGGCGCACGGGCTTCAGTCTTGTTAGAGTCCATGCCCACTGGGGACTGCGCTGGTCCCCTAAGTCCTAGGCCTCCTCTTTCCTGCACCCCTCTGGTCTCTTTGGGCCCAGAGCAGACGGTGACCTGTCTGCTGGTTCTGGGCCTACTGGCAGGGCCGGCTTTGCCCCTGGCCTGGAGGCCCGGGAGGGTCTAGACCACAGGGGCCCGGCAGCTGGCACAGAGCAATGGGTCCTAATGGCTTTATGACCAGCAACAATGTGGTGCCTATTGCCATCGTTTCTCGACCCGGCTCCCCACCCATCTGGTGGTGGCCTGAGGGCCCGCCTGGTACCAGAGGCTCAGCCGGGAAGCCCAGTGGGGCCGGGCAGTCGCTGCTTTGGTTTTTTTCCTGTCAACACCCTCAACACAGCCTGGACTCCAGGAGAGCTGGGTTCAGCGGAGCGAGCAGCCAGGGCCCCACCTTGGCAGGCCTGGTATCTCTCGGGTTTCTGTTCAGAGGTCCCCTGCTTCAAAGCCTCAAATAATGTTCATCTGTTCATTTATCCCAGCCCTACTGTGTGCCAGGCACTGGCCACAAAGACGAAAGAGACGGAGCCAGTCTCCAGGCCCACGGTGCAATGCAGCTGACCAGGGCGAGTACTAGAATACAGGCTGCTGGAGAGAGCTCTGGGCACCGCGGGCGCTCAGAGAAGGGAAGTCACATTCAGAGAAGAAAGAAAATCAGGAAGAGCATTTTTTTTTTTTAATTGAAATTTAGTTGGCCTATACTATGAAATGAGCTTCAGGTGTACAACACAGTGATTCAACAGTGACATAATGACAGAGGCGGTGCTGGAGCAGAGTGTCAAAGGGCAGGGAGCAGTAAGCTGGGGGCGGGGGGAGGTCAAGGGCATTTTCTGACCTGATGGGATGTCGGGGCTGGAGCTGGACCCTGGAAGGCTGGGATGTAGCCTATAGAGATGTTGGGGTTGGAGTAACTGGCCGGCCGTATTTCCATCTGAGAGAGCACCTAGGGGCCTCTGGGCAGAGAGATTGGACAAAAGGATGGGGGGAGGGAGCCTAGGCAGAAGGGGAGCAGCAGTGGGGCGTGGAGGCGGGGTCCATCGTGAGGCATTTCGGGAGCAGAGCTGGCAGGAGCGGCTGGGCGATGTCCCCTGGCCAGCTGTGTGGGTGGAGGTGGCAGCCGCTGAGAGGCACAGGTGGGGGTAGTCTGGGAGGGCCCTGGGGGTGCTTCACGTGGGGGAAGGGACTGCAGTTGGGGGGCCCAGTGTGGGCCCCGGTCCAGCATGACGGATTAAAAGGGCAGGCACATTTTCTTCCGTAACTGTAGCCACCCCTGCAGACTTTTGAGGAGGGAAGTAGCGGGGGGATCCTGATGTTTGGGGCTCTGAACAGGGCCTCACACTTCTCAGGAGCCTCTCAGAAGATGAGCCTCGGGGTGCCTGAGCTCTGCGGTTAAGTGTCTGCCTGCCTGAAGCTTAGGTCCTGATCCCAGGTTCTTGGGATCCAGCCCCACCCTGGCCTCCGGCTCCCTGCTCAGCGGAGAGTCTGCTTCTGCCTCTGCCCCTCCCCCTGCTCTTGGTCTCTCAAGTAAATAAATAAATAAGATCTTAAAAAAAAAAAAAAGTCTCGGGGCGCCTGGGTGGCTCAGTGGGTTAAGCCTCTGCCTTCGGCTCAGGTCATGATCTCAGGGTCCTGGGATCGAGTCCCGCATCGGGCTCTCTGCTCAGCAGG